>NC_056741.1:1384686668-1384721341 GCF_019279795.1 Protopterus annectens
TAAATTTCCTTCCTATTATATTGTCTTATATTCTTGATACCATGGTATCTTTTTTCCCTCTGTGTGTGTGTGTGTGTGTGTGTGTGTGTGTGTGTGTGTGTGTGTGTGTGTGTGTGTGTGTGTGTGTGTGTGTGTGTGTATGTGTATATATAATATATATTCTTATTGCTTTTTTTTCAGTATGTCTGATAAACTGCCTTCCTGTTTTAAAAACTGTCGAAAGTGTGGGCACAGATTGCCCTTATCAGATGCCCATAACTTAATGCATATATTGTTTGGGCCCAGATCACCTCCAGTTTTATGGCTCCATTTGTAAAACTTTTCAGTCCGTGAGCAACAACAAACAGAAAGATCAAATTGATAGTGATAGGTTTATTTCCTTCCGCTTTTAGTGAAGCTGTTTCTTAAGCTGAATCCCCCAGATCTAAAGTTAAGGAGCCTTTGACCCAGTCTCCAAGGCCAGGCCTTCTGCTTCGACTCCATCTTTGGAGCCAGCACGAAAAAAGCTCAAGTTGGATCTGAAGTCTGTACCAATCCAACCTTTAATGGAGCCAACCAAAAAATCCTCTGATCCTATTTCTTCCAATCTGACATTTTTGCCTAGGAAGAGGTTCTGTCCTTCCTTGGTTCCAGTTCCTTCAAGAGCACCTTCTCCCTTCTTGGAGAGACGCCACTCCAGGGCACCTTCCCTCATCTCATTCTTTTGTAAACTTGACAGAAGACGTGGACAGAATGATTAGGGGAATCCTCTCGGGGCATATACAGATGGATGTTTTCCTGGCTGCTACCCCCTAGATCAGGTAGTCTATCCTTCCACCACATCCCTATTGTAGCTCCTTGTATAATCCGACTGATCATTTTGGAGCCCCTGGATCCAAACTGTCCGGGTCCATCTGGCTCAGATCCGAAGATACTTCTATCTTCAGATCTGAAGATGTCTGAGTACACGGGCTTCAACATCATTGGATCCAGATGATTCTCAGAGCAGAAGTGACCCTGTCAGGTCCAAAGCACTGGACTCGACTCCAAAGTTTTTGGGGTATTCTCTGCCCCTCAGAGACTAAGCATTGGACAGCTCGACTCTGACTTCCACCTCTGGAAGTTTGCTTTTGGGGCAGAGGGAAGCAATGAGACAGAAGCTTGACTTCTCGGATCCATTGTCTTCCTTCTTTCCCGAGTGATCTGCCTTTGAGTTGGTGAAGACAGTGATGTTAAGTTGTCAATCTCGCCTTCATTCTTGCTGGATGGGTTCGGAGCCGATCCTCGGCTCCATTCGACCATAATAAAGCTTCGAGCTAATTTTACCGGCTCGAGGCAGCCCTATATCCCATGATGCTAGGCGATAACCATCCAGATCTCGTTTGCCGCTTTCGCTTGCGAGGTGTGTTTTTACCGGCTCTTGGTAAGTTTTCAATTTTCAGACTTTTAGTCACTCCCTTTTGTCATAGTTCCACTCCTTTTATTGTTTTAACTGGTAACGGTTAATTTTAAACCCTATTCCCGTTAGTGGTTCCCCTTATCCCAGTTTTATATCCCTTTCCCTAGGTTTGGCCTTAAGCCTCCCCCTTTCCTAGTTCTATCAGGGATTCTGTGTAGTGTTTGGGTGTGTTAGTATCCCTGTTTTATTTTTTATCTTTGGATTGGGTGTTTGTGTGTGTTTTCTACTTTGGTGCTCCCTCGACACTGTTATGTCAAAGGACACAAAGGTCTCAGGCTTCAAGAAGTGTGACTCGTGCTGTCAGAAAATGTCTCTGACAGACTGTCACACTTCTTGTGTTTACTGCCTGGGACTTCTGCACCTGCAGGACTCTTGTTCTGTGTGCCACGCATTCCGCCCAAGAGTCCTGCAGGAGCGCAGAAACAAATTAATATTGAGGGGCTTGTTAAAGCCTGAGAGCTCCCCGACTAAGTCTGCTCTGGGGAAGCCCTCGAAGCCATCAAAGCCGTCGGCTCCGAGTCCCAAGCCATCGGCTACTGGCTCACCTTCTGTGCCAAGATTGGCTCCGGCTGGAGCCGATCCTTCTGTGTCACAGCTTCCAGTATCGGCTCCACTTGGTGCCGATACCGCTGAATCCTTGCACTCACTGTCGGCTCCGGCTGGAGCCGATGTATCCTCGGCTCCTTCGGCTCCACCCATCTCCAGAAAGAGGTCAAGATCCCCTTCGTTGGAGTCTATCCATTCGGCTCCGAGATCACCCCTGCTCTCGGAGCGGAGCCATCGGAGCCGATCTTCTCGGTCGTCCAGGCTTTCTCACCACGACCTTGAGAGAGTGGTGAGTAGGCTATTAAAGTCTCAGGCACTGGCCCAAATGCTCCATAGCCCGTCTCATCAGACGGTAGCTATTACACATCCACCTATTATTCTTCCTTCGACTCTCCCACAGAGTTCGTAGCCAGAGCTCCTCAGAGCTGTGACTGTTGTGACGTCGGAGCCGATACCTCCCCCTTCGGCTCCGTCGTCCTGTGCTCCGATCTCCTCCTTGATACCTTCATTGGAGGGATCCGGGCGTCTGGTCTCTCTCGCCGGCTCCGAGGGAGCGAGTGGCATCGGACCCTTGTCCGACCCTGTTCTCCCTCTCGGAGCGTCGGCGCTGGTGAGCTCGGCCCCGACATCGGCCTCGGAGCCGTCCCTGTCGGTGAGGCCTGGGGTTCCTTTCTCTTCGGAGTGGGAGCCCTCTGGCCTCTCTGATGGGGGAGCCTTCGAGGTGATGAGGAGTGTACTAGCCCCAGGGCATAGTCAACGGTTAGCTCCATCAGCTCCTCCCACTACAGTGCCTGCTGACGTCTCTTCCCACTCTCTTGCTCCCGGGCCCAGAGATCCAACGCCTCAGGTTTCCCCACTGGGAATATCTTCCTCTTCCGATGCTTCTCCTGACCCGTCAGGTGAGCCTCAGCATAAGAGGACATGTAAGAGGAAACATCTAGACTCCCCCGAGTCTTTTACATCCGATACCGACTTGGATGAGTCGGAGGGATCCCCAAGGTCCCCCTCTGAGGATGTCTCCTTTTCAGACATCCTTGAAATCCTTAAGCAGAGGGGGAACTGGCCTTCCCTTAATCCTTCCGAGGACGAGTCTGTTTACCTGGAGGCGTTTGGTTCTCGACCCTCCACCTCCTGGGTGTCTCCGCCTTTCGACCCCCTTATGGATGTGGTTGCTCAGAAGGCGTGGACGGCCCCAGATTTGGTGGAACCCACTCCTAGGAGGCCTTCTAAATTCATTACGGCCCCACCTGATAGGCAATTTTTGACAAAAGGTGTCCCGGTTGATGCCATGGTGGTGGCCGCAGCCACCAAGAAGGAACTAGCCGATCCTTCAGTACCTATCCATCCTGCTAACAAGGATTCCAGGACTATGGATAGGTATGGTAAGTGTATGTTTTCTTCAGCGACCTTTGCCATGCGGTTGCTGAACTACTTGTGTCACTTCACCCGCCTTCAGAGAGATGTTCTCAAAGAGTTGGGAGAAGTTTTACAGGATCCGTCAGCTGCTGGGTCCCAGGATAAAATTAACTCACAGCTAGGAACCCTAAACTCTATTGTTAACTCCTCCATGCGGCTCATTTCATATGCAGCCGATGGAGCGAGTAGGGCCGCAGGCACAGGAGTGGCATTAAGGCGTCACGCCTGGATGCGGCTTTGTAATTTTGCAGACCCCTTCAAGGCGTCCTTCACAAATTCTCCTTTTGATGGTTCGACCTTGTTTGGACCTCAAGTGAAAGACACCTTGACCAGATGCGAACAAGATGACAAGACTCTTTCTGCCGTAGGAGTCCGTTTCTCCACCCCTTCAAGACCTTACCCCAAGGGTCAGAAGGGAGGGAAAATGTGGTTCAGCAAATCTCAAGGAGTCACGCCTGACGCACGGGGTCAGTTTACTCCCAGAGGCAGGGGGGGGGTAACAACAACAGACGCCGCCCTAGGGGCAGAGGGGGTCCGCAGAATCAGGGTAGCAGGGAGTTTCTCTCTGACAAACCCTTCCAGCATCCCTGAGATGTTGTCCGATTGTCCACCTTCGGAGGCAGTCAGGGGAAGATTGTCGCTGTACCCAAAAGCCTGGCTTTCCCTTACTCAAGACAAATGGGTACAGTCGATCATATCCGAGGATTACAAAATTCCCTTTATCCAAACCCCAATTCAGCAAAAAGGAACCCTTCCAGACGTTCCACCCGGTCTAAGGGAACTAGTAGTACCAGAGATATCAAAACTGCTAGCAAAAAGAGCCATCCAGCCAGTCCCACCAGACCAACTAGGATCCGGAATCTACTCAAGGTTCTTTTTAGTACCGAAAAAGACAGGGGACTGGAGACCAATATTAGATCTCAGCAAACTAAACAAGTTTGTAAAGAGAACAAGATTCCGGATGGTCACGCTACAGTCCATTCTACCCTTTCTGGGCAAGGACAATTGGATGTGCTCGGTGGACCTTCAGGATGCGTACTATCACATCAAAATTCACAGGCGCTCCAGAAGGTTTCTCCACTTTCGGCTGGGGGCCAGTCACTACCAATTCAGAGCCCTGCCCTTTGGTCTCACTACAGCCCCCAGAGTGTTCACCAAATGGCAGCGGTTACGGCTCACCTGAGACGCCAAGGATTCCAGGTGTTTTCATATCTAGACGACTGGCTCCTCACTGCCACCACCAGGCATCAACTTCTCCAAGCCAGAGATTACACCATTCACATTTGCAGAGGGCTAGGAATCTCTATAAATTTCAAAAAATCTGCCTTGTCGCCTTGTCAATCTATTACCTTTATAGGCGCCAATTTGGACACTGTACAACTTTCAGCAAAATTAACAGATCAAAGGATCTTAGATATTCAAAACCACATCCATGTTCTTCTTCAAAGCGACAAAATTCAGGCCAGGTATGCCCTGAAAGTATTGGGGCTTATGGCGGCCACCATACCACTTCTTTCCCTTGCCCGCTTTTACATGCGTCTCCTACACTGGATGCTTTTCGCCCAATGGTCTTTTCAACAACTCCCTATGCATCACAAGATCATGATAACTCCAGCTTGCAAAAGGCATCTGTCCTTGTGGATATTGTCACCTCAAGTCCATGAAGGCAGACCCTTTGTTCCTCCCGCTCCAGTCGCCACAGTTACATCGGACGCCTCCCTGATCGGGTGGGGGGTGGGGGGGCATTTTCAGGGCAGGATGGTCCATGGCACGTGGCAACCTTTCGAATGCCACCTGCATATAAATGTTCTGGAGATGAGAGCAGTGCTTTTAACGTTGCAAACCCTCCATGACTCTCTTCCCCTGGGGACTATTGCAATCCATACAAACAATATGTTTGTAGTGTGGTATATCAACAAGCAGGGCGGAACCAAGTCCTATCCCCTGTGTCGAGAGGCACTCAGACTTTGGCAGTGGGCAATCTCTTCTCAGCGGTTTCTGATAGCAACGCATATCCCCGGGAAGTCCAACATCATAGCGGACAGGTTGAGCAAGAGCTATTCTCATGCCTCACGAGTGGTCTGTCAAACAATCTGTGACGGAAGAGATTTTTCAGAAGTGGGGCCTTCCTTGCTGCGATCTTTTTGCTACACCTCAAAACAGCAAATGCCCCGACTTCTTCACCCTCTTCCCCCTTCCAGGCCATCCCCCCAGAGATGCTGTAGTCCAAGATTGGCCCCGGGGACTTCTCTATGCTTTTCCACCTTTTCCTCTAATACCACAAGAAATTCAGAAAGCAACCGCCTTAAGAGCCAAGATGATTCTCATTGCCGCTTATTGGTCTCGACAGATATGGTTTCCGTTCCTGCATCGTTATCTTTTGGTACAGCCTTGGCATCTGGACCCGGTTCCAGATCTTCTGACCCACCAGTCGGATCAGCTGCACCAATCCATACCTTCTCTCAACCTCACTGCTTGGTTGCTCCACTTCTGTCCCTAGCCAGGCTTCCTATGATTTCTAATCCCGTCCGGGATATCATAGTAGCTTCCCTTAAATCTTCCACCAGAAGGATTTACACTAGTAAATGGCAACGTTTCTCCTTCTGGGCAAAAGCTAGGAATATAGATCCCTTTACTGCTCCGATTCATTCGGTCTTGGACTTCCTAGCTGAAATTTTTCACTCAGGATCTTCTTCCTCCACAGTTAAAGTTCAGTTGGCAGCCATTTCAAATTTTCATATAGGCTTGTCCGGACGCAACATCATGTCCCATAAGCTTTGCAAGGCATTCCTTAGAGGTGTATTTTTACTTAAGCCTCCGATCAAAGACCCTCCACCACAGTGGGATCTAAATTTAGTCTTAACATCCTTGATTCTTCCCCCCTTTGAACCTGCGGCTTCCTGTTCATTGAAATTTCTTTCCTGGAAGACACTCTTCCTAGTCGCCATTACTTCTGCTAGGAGAGTATCTGAGCTTCATGCCCTCTGCATTCGTCCTCCCTACCTAATCTTCCACAAAGACAGAGTTTCTCTAAGGACTAATCCGTCTTTCTTACCCAAGATGGCGTCGCAGACGAACTTAAATCAATCTGTTGATCTCCCAGTTTTTTCCCAAATTATACTAATAGAGCGGAGCAAAAACTACATTATCTGGATGGTCATCGCCAGCTCCGATATTATTTGGACAGAACCAAACAAATTAGGAAATCTGATCAACTGTTTTTATCGTATGCAGAGAACAGGAAAGGCCTTCCGGTATCTAAGGTAACCCTATCTAGGTGGCTGTCTTCTGTGATTACATGCATTTATCAACTCAGAGGTAGAGAGTTGACTTTTAGGCCAAAAGCCCATTCAACCTAGAGCACTAGCTACATCTACAACTTTTCAAGCTAGACTACCAATAGATACTATTTGTGCAGCAGCCACATGGGCCTCTCCTCATACCTTTGTTTCGCATTACAAATTGGACTTGGCTTCCAGAAACAGGGCAAATTTTGGTTCCACCGTTCTCAAGAGTCTGTTCCATTGAGCCTCCCAGGATAAAGGTGCTAGGGACGCGGTCCCATCCAGCAAGAATGAAGGCGAGATTGACAACTTAACATTGAGAAGTTATGTACCTACCATAACATTCCATGTTAGTTGTCTTCTCTCGCCTTCTTTCTTAACGTCCCACCATCCCCCTAGCCTGGACAGACCGAGAAGATTGTTCCTCTTCCTTGAAGAGTCCTGATCTGGCATTTCCAGCTAAATAGCTTACTAGTGTCACTAGATTAGATTGGTTTCTTTGGTGGGATTATTCCCTTTTTCCTCCTCCTCTCCAGTCGGAGGACTATATTCCATAATTTTTCTTTAGCTACCAAACGAGATCTGGGTAGTTATCGCCTAGCATCATGGGATATAGGGTTGCCTCGAGCCGGTAAAATTAGCTCTCGAGCTTTAGTAAGTGGCCGAGTCGGAGCCGAGGATCAGCTCCGAACCCATCCAGCAAGAAAGAAGGCGAGAGAAGACAACTAACATGGAACGTTTTGATAGGTACATAAGTTCTCATTTTCTGCTCTGGTAGGATGGATGGACCCTTTCCCCTCATCTCTTCCATCTAGATCCCAGATGTCTGTGCATCTTGTGCCACATCCGCTATGCCACAAGGACAGCCATCTCAAAGTCTCCAGTCTACCCAGTAGGGTATTACTATCTCTTCCAATACTTCACTGGAGCATCCCACTGAGGAAGTCTTCAAAAAGAGGAAGTGCAAGAGGAGGCATTTGAAAAAGGTTCCCCAAGATCACCCCCTGAAGACGTCTCATTTGGAGACATACCTGAGATCCTTAAGCAGAGCGTTGGTTGGTCCTCTGATAACTTTTCACTGGAAGAATCGTTATTTCTGGAGGCCTTTTGAGCCGGTCAATCTGCCTTCTGGGTAACTTAACCCACCGATGAGTTCATTGACTTGATCTGTAGACTGGCGTGGAAGGAGCCTGACTCATTTGATCCAGTCCCCAAGAGATTAGATTGGATTGTGGCTCCACCTGTAGGATTTGAGTTCTGGAGTAAGGAGGTGCCTGTAGATGCTACGGTCTTGGCAGTAGCCCACCAAGAAAGGAACTAGCTTAACAGAGTTTCTCAGTCCATTCCCCTAACAGAGAGCTTAGGGTGTTGGACAGATTTGGAAAATGTATGTATGATTCACTGACTTTTGCCTTTAGGTCACTGAACTGCTTGGCACACTTCATGAGACTGCAAAGGGACTTTATCAAGGAACTTTCAAAATCTCTTTCAGGGACCACTACTGCTAAGTAGACATGTCTGGATGTGCTTGAGTGGTTTTCCAGAGCCCTTCAAGTCCTCGTTCATCAGTGCACCCTTTGATGGCAGTTCGTTGTTTGGCCCAAAAGTGAATTACACACACTCCAGGTGTGAAAAAGATGGAAAGACCCTCTCTGCAGTGTGCGTACGTTTTTTGACCTCTCAAAGATCCTTTTCTAGGAATCAGTGAGGTGAACGGAAGATGTGGTTCAGGAAGTCCTAGGGTCCTTTCCAAGATTCGCGTAGATATAATTCTCCCAAGGGCAGAGGGGGGAAATCCAGTGAACGACTATGTCCATGTGGCAGAGGAGGCCCATAGAACCAAGGGTCGAGAGATTTTCTTTCTCCAACAGATCCTATCAGCACTCCTGAATGGTGGCCCAGTTGTCCCCTCTGGTGCCAATTGGGGGGGGGGGGGGCATTCATCCCTGCACCAGAAAGCCTGGCTAGATGTTACAGAACATATGTGAGTGCAGAGGATTATTTCCAGAGGTTATATCATTTCTTTTTCCCTTCCACCTACATCTATATGCAAATTTATTGATGTTCCACTTCCACATAGTCAAAGGAAAGCAGCAGCACTAGAAATACAAAAGCTGATAGAAAGTCATCCCAGAGGTCCCACCAGACCAGATAGAATCTGGAACGTATTCAAGATTATTTTTAGTGCCAGTGGAAACGGGGGACTGGATAGCAATTTTGGATCTTAGCAACTTAAACAGGTCAATTCAACATACAAAGTTCCGGGTGGTCACAGTTCAGTCCATTCTACCCTTCCAGAGCAAGAATGACTGGATGTGCTTGCTAGACCTTCAGAGTGTGTACTATCACATAAAAATGAACACAGTCCAGAAGGTATTTACACTTCTGGCTGGGAGCCAGTCACTATTAGTTGAGAGCACTGCCCTTTGGCCTCCCCACAGCTACCAGGGTGTTCAAATGCATGGCAGTGGTAGCAGCTTACTTGAGACTGCAGGGATTCCAGGTGTTTCCATACTTAGATGACTGACTCATTACTGTCCCGACCAAGCATCAGGTAATAAAAGCAAGGAATCAGGTACTCTGGACTTGTTCCCAACTGGGAATAACCATAAAATACGAGTCTCCGTTACAACCAACTCAAACACTGGAATTCATAGGAGCGAAATTCAACACATTAGTGACAGCTTCTCTCTCTCTCTCAGGAGCACAGATCATCGGGTTACAGATCAGGAAAATAATTTGCAGCACCAAAATTTCAGCTCATTTGATCCTACACGCCTTAGGATTAATGTCAGTGGCCAAAATTCTAGTTCTTTTAGCAAGATTTCACATGAGAATTTTTCAGTGGATGTTAGTAACATAGTGGTCGATTCTTTATCATCATATGTCAGCAAAAATAAGAATCACTCAGGCATGCAAGAGATACCTTTGTTGGTGGATTCAATCAGATCAGGTTCAACAAGGATGTCCTTGCATCCTCTGTCAGCCCACGGCTATAGTGACCACGGATGCATCACAGATTGGGGGGGGGGGGGGCACTTCCTGGGGAAGACAATCCAAGGCACTTTGTTTTCTGAAGAGGTCAACGTATGCATACGATTATGTAAATGAGAACAGTGCTCTTAGTGTTGCAGACATTCCAAGATTCTCTCCCTTTCAGGACAGTTATGATCCAGACAGACAATGTGTCGATAGTTTGGTACATCAACAAATGAGGAGGAACCAGGTCTTATCCCTTGTGTCGAGAAGCCCTCAGTGTGTGACACTGGGCGATTTCCTCCATCCTCTTTCTGATAGCAACAGCACACATTCCAGGGAAGTTCAGTGTTATAGACAAACTTTAGCAGGTCCATTCTTCTGCCTCACGAATGGTCTCTCAGGACAGTAGCAGATAGGATTTTCTGTCAGTGGGGCCAGCCTTGAAATGATCTTTTTGCATTCCCCCCTAAACAACAAGTGCAGCAACTTATTTGCCCTAATCCCTCCACCGGGGGATCACTGAGGGAAGCTGTACTACACAGTTAGTCCTCCGGTCTGCTGTATTCCTACCTCCCAACTCCCCTATTTACCAAATTCCTACAGAAAGCTGCCCAGTTAGAGAGCAACGTAATCCTTATTGCACCATACTGGCCTCAGCAGAATTGATTCCCCTTCCTTTGGCCTCATCTGCTTTACTCACCTTGGATTTTAGATCCAATTCCAGACCTCCTGTCTCACCCGACAGGCATGATTCATCAGGATATCTCAAACCTCAAGCTAACACCGTGGTTTCTCCAATTCCGTTAATAGCCAGGCAACCAGTGGTCTCTTCCCCTGTCCGCAAGATACTTTTGTCTTCCCATAAGGCCTCTACCAGAAAACTTTACAGAAGTAAATGGAAAAGGTTCATTTTTTGGCGCAGCAGAAACACACTGATCCTTTTTCAGTCCCTATGCAAAGTGTTGAGTTTTTGACAATTTTTAATGAGGGAGCTAGCTCCTCAACAGAGTTAAGTTAGCAGCAGTTTCTAGTTTTCATACTGGATTTGAGATTTTTTTTTTTGACTTTGTTTAAGCTTTGTAAAGCCTTTTTGAGAGGCACCTGAGACTCCCATATAAGGATCCTACTCCACCATGGGATTTAAATTTGGTGCTGCAGGCTTTAACTAATTCTTTCTTTGAATCAGCAGCTAAATGTGATCTTAAATTCCTGACCTGGAAAACTATCTTTCTAGTGGCCATTACCTCTGCTAGAAGAATTTAGAACTTCAGGCATTGTCTTCTAAACCTCATTTGATTTTTCATAAGGATAGAGTAACATTACATACAAATGCTTCTTTCCTTCCTAAGGTGGTGTCAGAATCCAATATTAATCAGTTCACTAACTTGCCAGTCTTCTTTCCTAAATTTGCAAATACAAGGGAATATATTCTTCATTTATTGGATGTCCACAATTACATTTTACCTACATAGAAGAAAGATATTAGAAAAACAGATCAGTTCGTGAACTTTGTAGAGTCTAAATTGGGAAAATCAGTCGCAAAAGTGACTTTAGCCAGATGGCTGATAGAGTGTATATCACTTATCTACAATAAGTTGAGTCTGTCCTTGTCAAAACCTTCAAAAGCTCATTCCACTAGGTCCGTGGCAACTTCAGTGTTTATTTGCTAGGGCTTCCATGAACAACATATCAACATATGTGCAGATGCAACTTGGGCTAATCCTCATACCTTTATTACTCATTACAAATTGTATCTGGTCTTGAAGGGAAGAGCAGCCTGTGCTCAGGAATATTCTTCCTTAGAATACACCCGGGAATTTAAGTAGCTGGAGCTCTGCCCATTATGTTGAGCATAGAATGAAAATTGATAATAAATACATAACATACTTGAATTTTGGCATTAATCTTTAATGAGGTGGCTAGCTCCTCTACCATTAAAGTTCAATTAGCAGCAATATCTAATTGTCATATTGGGTTTGAAAGTTCTTCTGTGGCCTTTTCTAAACTTTGTAAAGCATTCTTCAGAGGCACTCTTCTATTGAGACTCCTCTATAAAGTTCATGCTCCACCATGGGATTTGAACTTGGTACTGCAGGCCTTAATTCATTTCCCCTTTGAGCCAGCAGCTAAATGCGATCTTAAGTTCCCGACATGGAAGACTGTCTTTGTAGTTGCCATTACCTCTGCCAGAAGAATTTCAGAACTTTAAGTATCGTCATTAAATGCATGCACACTGGCAGATATTACTTTATGTAAATCAGCAGACAAGATCTGAGGTATGTTGGGGGTTGGTGCATTGTGGGTAGGGGAGGAGCTCGGGAGCTTTTTAGTTGCCATGATTTTTGTTAACAGCCGAGTCGGCTCCGAGGTTCGGATCCAAACTCAATAATTGAGGAAGAATGAAAATGGACATCACAGGTGGAGCTTTATGGTGAGTACTTAACTTTTTTTTTTCAGTGTCGCATCCATGACACAAAAAAGTAGTGTTGTCAGGTTTGTCAAGGTTGTAAAACTTCAAGAGACCATCTTAGAACTTGTTTATGTCGTCTGAAGTCAGAAACTCAAATGATATTATTCAGTGACTTCAGTTATCAGTGATTTGCCAGAAAACCAAATATTTTATGAAGAATAGACCAAAAATATGATGCAAAAAGTCTGGACATTCTGCAAAAATGTGGACCCTTGCTGTGCTACTAGGACATCATATGGAGTTGGGATAACTCCCCAGATTCTGCCCAACTTTTCTGTTATACTTTACTGTCTTTAAAACACATCTGCTTTACACGAGAATGAAATAAGGATCTAATTCTGATTAATTGGTCGTATGGAACATAATTTTTTTTTTGTTTTGTGCTTAGGCAGCACATTAGAGTCCTCCAGCATACCCCACCTATTCAGGTTGTTCAGTGCTTTAAACTATGAGGCCCCATGATCATGAATGCCTCTTGCCAGAAGTAAGGCTTACAGCTGTCAGCTTTGCATTTGCAGGACATGTGATCTGAGATGGAAACTGACTTTCATGTCATGCTAGAAAAGAAGACCATGCTATGCAGCTAAAGAACAACAAGAACCACTGTATTCAGGTACGTTGTTGTGTCTTGGTATACCAGATGAAAGAATGGCACTATATTGGGCAGGACTTTCTTACAGTATGTTATGTTCATTCAGGTAAAGTATTTAAGCACTATTTTGTACTGTAATATGTTGACTTAGTTGCTGCCTTTAAACAGGAGTCCAGAGGTGAAAAACGTCTGTTTGCATCAAGATACTGGAGGCGTTAAAAGGTAATAAAATGGGAAGAGGCCAGTAATACATTTGGACTGCAGGCTAGAGATTGCCTTCCCTATCAAGGATTGATATCAGAGTATAGGCAAAGAGAAAAGAATAGGGGGATCCTAAGTGAAAGACCAGAACTGATAGAGTTTTTAGTACAGCCTACAACAGAAGCAACTGTTAAAAAGGGATAATTAGTAGGGCATTTAAAATATTGCATGATAACTATAGGAATTAATTAGAGGAGGTTAGAAAGGATTGGGGAGAGACACTGGATAAGCAATTCACAAAGGAACAAGGAGAGGATATATGTATGGCTCCCAAATATGCAGCAAAGTCTAGAAGATTTAGGATTTTTGCTTGGAAGTGTTTGCATAGGTATTTTTATATCCTAAGCAGAATGCAAAGAATTTTTACTCTGGTAGATTGTAAACGTCAGAGGTGTGATGGCGACGAAAGAGGTAATTGGGAGCATTTTCTTTTTGGGCAGGGTGTATTCAGCTGTCAGACTTTCAAATTCCCTGCAGACTACTCTGTGAGAAATACTGGGTGAGCAAATTGGTGAAACTAAGGAAATGATTTTTTGAGCCGTGATACAGAATCAGAATTAGGGCAGCCACGGTGGTGCAGCAATTAGCATTGTTGCCTCACACTAAGAGGTTCTTCGGTTCGATCCTCGGCTGGGGTGCCTTCTGTGCGGAGTCTGCATGTCCTCCGTGTGGTTGTGTGGGTTTCCTCCGGGTGTTGCGGTTTCCTCCCACATCCCAAAGACATGCTGTAGGTGGATTGGATACTCTAAATTGGCTCTAGGCATGAGTGTGTGTGTGTGTGTGCCTTCTGTGGAAGGGTGGGTGCCGGGCTGGCAATTCGGCACCGTAAAACTTCACTGCCAATCATGAGCGGACAGGTGATCCGCTGTGACGACCTTTAACCGGGAAAAGCCGAAAGAAGAAGAATGAAAATTGACATCAGATAAAGAAGTCAAGTGTTTACCATGACATTCCGTCTGTATTGTCCATTTTCATTCTTCCTCAGATCCCCACCCTCCAATCCCCAACCTTTGATTTTCATAGTGAATTTCTGGAAGAACGAGCATGTATAAGGACACCAGTGTCCTGCTTATTGAGCCCCAGGTATGGTATGCTCTTTTACAGTATTTATGGTAGTCCTTTTACCTTTGTAATACAGCAAACAAGGTGTGAGGTATGTTAGGGGTTGGTGCATTGTGGGTTGGGAAGGGGCTTGAGAGAATCGGACCTGAACCCATATGCTGAAAAATAATGAAAATGGACAACACAGATGGAATGTTATGGTAAGTACATAACTTTTTTTTTCTTAAGCATTACATTGAAACACCATCACTATAATTTGTTAGTTTCACCTGATCCATCTGTTTTCTAGCAAAGCTGTCACTTCCCAGCAAGGATTAGTTTTGTAATCGTGTTTTTTTTTCTTGGATATTGGTATTATGCTTAATATTTCTTTGTACCTCTAAGCTGATATACTTTACGTGTCCTGTAATTTTTTGAAGTGACTAGTCTGCATTTTTCTTTTTGCTTTACAGAGCTTAGGGGTGGTGTTGTATGTACTTGTCTGTGGTGCCCTTCCCTTTGATGGCAGCACTTTACAGAACCTCCGGGCAAGGGTCTTAAGTGGGAAGTTCCGTATTCCATTTTTCATGTCCACAGGTAAGGCATGTACTCAGGTTCTTTTTTTCTGAAGATTACTTCAATAAAAACTATCAGACTTCATCAGATTGTCATTGATATGTTGTCCTCTGAAATTAGACTTTCTCTACATCAGAATGCTTTTTAAAGAGTAATCCCTTAAAAATGTATTTGAAGGGCATGAGAAGTAAATTATCCAAATATTTAAGTTATGTATCTGTGCTACAAGAAAAAAAAACAGATTTTACTTCATTTTGTTAATTTATTTCTTCATCAAAGCTATTCTCATTTTAGGCTAAGATAGTTGAAGAAATTCTCTGTAGTTATCCAGCAGTCAGTTTAAAAAAGTGTTAGATAAACACAGAAGTAAAACTGCAATTAGAGATCATTATTGATTTACATGTACTAATTAGGAGATGTCTATAATAATAATGATAGCAATATTGTATGTAGGTATCTGAAGTAAGAAGTCCTTGAAGTGTTGAAGAAAGTAAAATGAAATAGTGAAGAAAGTGATTTGAATACTTGTATATTTATTTATATTGTCCTGCACAATCTTAGTGTCGACTTTGACTTGTGGGATTCTGCCATCAGGTGGATCCAACCTGCCAACTACAGCTACTCCAAAATGCTCAAGCTCCTTCCTTCCTCCCATGATGCACTTGTCTCCCACTGTAACTATCAGATCTTGTTTCCGGCCCAAGCAGCCACATGTGCTCCACTGTTTGCATCTAAGAGAATTATTTTCTGTAGTATTCTGTAAAAATTTCCCTATCATGCTCTTCACTCTGCTTTTACTTCTTTTTCTGTTTTTTACACATACAGTGGATATAAAAAGTTTGCACACCCCTGTTAAAAAGCCAGGTTTTTGTGATATAAAAAAATGAGACCACAGTAAATAATTTCAAAACTTTTCCCACCTTCAGTGTGACCTATATCCTGTGCAATTCAATTGAAAAACAAATCTGTTAAGGGAAAAAATATAAAAATAAAAAACATTCAGTAAGCTTGTTGCATAGTGTTTTACTGTACTGTGTTGGAGGTTATTCTTCTGCCTTATTTTCTGTCATGTTTGAAAAACTGAGTTTCAGAAGAACACTTTTTGTGGGCATAAAATTGTGAACTTAGATGTCCACAAGGCATGCGTTTATTGCCTCGGAGCTGGCGACTAGGATACCAGCTGCATTGTCTGCTACACCTTTAATCCGAGGTCTCTGGCTGACTGATGCAATTAATTGATCCTAAAAGGCCTACTACCTGCTGCTATGACTTCATCCTCTGGGGCTCAGACCCCCCCCAAAGTTTCTAAGGCTGCTCCATCGGAGTACAGAAAGTGCTCCCTGCTGAAGTCCCCCAGGACTTTGTTGGAGGCATGACTAAGACGCAAAAAATCTTGGATTCGGCATATTCTTTGGATCTAATAATTATATCTGCTAGTCCTTTGGCATCTACCTTGGATCTGAAGCCTGGCACCTCTCATGGAATTCGCATGCCAGAGTATTTGATAAAACCAATTGCTCCTACTCTACATTCTCTGTTTTTACAAATTCCAAAAAAGCATTCAAGGCCACAATACACCAGGTCCCCCAGAAGTTTTTTAGAAGTAGATGTGGATAAGATGATGCGAAAATTTCTCAGAGCTCAGATCAAGATGGGGGTCATACCAGCTCCATCCTGTATTGGATCTGTGAGCCTTCCAACTACATCTCATACTATCCTCTCTCCTTTTCCATTCCATCCCATGGTTTCAGAGCCCAGGTTCTGAAAACCCTGAGAGGTCTGTAGTTGGATCCGAAGAAGGTTTCTTCTTTGACTCCGACTGCATTCCTGGCTACTTTTGCTCAAATACCTTTGGATCGGAACAGGTCCTAGAGCTGAAGTGTCTGCTTCGAGTCTGTGAGGCCAGGATTGACTCTGATGTTGTTGGATCTGTCCATGCCCCTTGGAGCTTTGGCCCTGGACAGTTTGATTCCGGTTCCATCTTCAAGGCATTTATGATCTGCCTGTACTGGAAACTTTGGCTCCGGCGCAGTTACTCACAGCTTCTCCAGATCTGTCTGCGTTCAAGATCAATGAAAGGGCTTTCTCTCTTTCTAGAGAACCGCTTTGTCATTCTTCAGATCCAGTTCCCATCCCCTGTTCAGTTCTGAGCCCTAAGTCAATTAGACCTACTCCACAGGGACAGCCAGTTCCAACAAGTTTCAGAGCAGTTCCTGTAGAGGAATTTCCCCACTCTTCAGATACCTCCCCTGAACATCCTGCAGAGGAGATCCATCGGAAGGGAATATGCAAAGGGAGGCACATAGATTCCCCTTTGGAATGTCTCACTGAGGATACCAATTTCAATGAAGAAGAAGGGTCCCCCAGATCACCACCAGATGATTTCTCCTTTGGAGACACATTAGAGATTCTTAGGCAAAAGGGTGATTGGTCTTCTGAAACTCCCTTGCCGGAGGAATCTGTATTTTTGGAAGCTTTTGGTTCTGGTCCATCTACATCTTTGTTACCCCACCCTGGTGGAAGAGCTTATTGATGTAGTTTCCTGCCAGGAATATAAGGGGCTGCATACCATTGAGGCCATCCTAAAGAGACCTGATAAATTTTTAGCCTCCCCCCCCCCAAGATAGACACCACTGGAGCAAAGGAGTCCCTGTAAATGCTATGGCTGTGGCAGCAGCCACTTATTAAAAGCTAACAGAACAGAGCTTTTCTGTCGATCTGCCAAACAGAGAGTCTGGGGCACTGGACAGATTCAGAAAGCAAATCTTTGCATCGGCAACATTCACCTTGAGGTCTCTTAATTACCTTGCACATCTCACAAGGCTACAGAAAGATTTGACAAAAGAGCTATCAAGTACTCGTGTCCATGTCTGCAGAGAATTTCGAAAGAACATCCTCTCAGTTGGCCACTCTGTTGTCAATTTCCAACGCTTTCATGAGGTTGATCTTACACACAGTTGAAGGCACCTCACGAGCTGCTGATTTAGACATTGCCATAAGGACAAATGCCTGGATGCTTCAGTGCAACTTTGCAAAGCCTCTTAAGACGTCCTTCATCAATACCCTGTTCGATGGCGCATATTTAATTTTGTCCTTTGTTAGGAGAAACGCTTACCCACTTCAAACAGGAAGGAAAGACTTAGCCATGGTAATCACTTTTTCTACCCTTCAATGAACCTTCTCCAGGAATCACAGAGGTGGTAAGAAAATGTGGCTCTGGAAATCTCCAGGACCTTTCCAAGATTCACACAGAGACTCCTTTACAGGCAGAGGAAGAAGTTCCAGTGGGAGACATTGCCCTAGAAGCAGAGGGGGCCCACAAAATCAGGGTTTCCATAATACTTTTCAGGACAATACCCTTTCAGCGCTCCTGAAGTGCTGCCCAGCTGTCCAACTCTGGAGTCAGTCAGGGGACAATTATATTTTCACCTGGATGCCTGGTCATATTTAACAGAAGATTCCTGGCTGCTAAGGATAATATCCAGAGGCTATTCCCTTCATTTTTTCCAACTTCCTATTTGCAAAAGGAAAAAGCTTACTGATGTTCCACTCAGTTTGAGGAAAGCAGCAGCACTAGAAATTCAGAAGCTTATAGACAAAAGTAATCCAAAAGATCCTACCATTCTAAATAGGATTCAGAACTTACGTTTCTTTTTAGTGCCCAGAAAGACAGGGGACCTCAGACCAATTCTGGATCTGAGCAAATTGAATTATTACTAAGTCAAAGTTCCGAATGGTCACAGTTCAGTCCATTTTGCCATTTCTTTGCAAGGACGATTGGATGTACTCCTTAGAGCTTCAGCATGCATAATATTACAACAAAATAGCCTGGCAGTCCAGAAGACATTTACCCTTTCTTCTGGGAGCCAGCCATTACCAGTTCAGATCCCTGCCCTTTGGACTCATCACAGCCCCCAGGCTGTTTACCAAATGCATCGCAGTGGTGGCTGCTCACCTGAGACTCAGAGGATTCCGAGTGTTTCCATGTTTGGGTGACTGGGTCCTCGCCACTTCCTCCAGGCACCTACTCCTTCAGTCCATGGACTATTTTGCTCCAGATTTGTATGTCACTGAGGATAACACTAAGTTATACCAAATCAAACTTGATACCAGTTCAGAGCATGGAGTTTACTGGCGCACATCTAGACACAGCAAGGCAAGCAGCATCACTACCAATGCATGGCATATCCACGCTCAGGTCCCAAGTCCATCAGATTATCTCCCATCCATTTCCTTCAGCCAGGTTAGTTCTTCAAGCATTAGAATCCGTGGCAGCGGCCATTGTGTTACTTCCATTGGCATGATGTTTTATGCGTGTTCTTCAATGGACTCTAGCTGTTCAGTGGTCCATTCTTCGACAAGCCCTATCCTTTCCTATCAAACTTGCTCCAGTTTGGAAATGACATATCCTATGGTGAATCCAGTCAAAAGACATTCATCTAAGAAGGCTCTTTGTTTTATCGCCCCCAATGGCCACGGTGACTACGGACACACCCCTGCTGGTTTGAGGGGTCTGGGTCATTTCCTGCTAAGGACAGTCGAAGGCAAGTGGTCCTCCCAAGAGGCCAACCTGCATATCAGTGTACTGGAGATGAGCAGTCCTGTTATTGCTGCAGGCTTTTCAACATACTCTTCCTTCAGAGACTATTGCGATTCAGACTGGCAACATGTCTGTTATCTGGTACATCAACAAACAAGGAGGAACTTGATCTTACACCCTCTGCAGAGAGGCCACGAGTGTGTGGGAATGGGTGATCTCTACAAACCGCTTTCTAGTTTAAATGCACATACTAGAGAAAATCATTATGTTAGTGGACAGATTAAGCAGATCCATTTTGATGCCACATAAATGGTCTCTCAAGCAGTATGTGGTGGAAGAAATTGTTCGTCGTTGGGGCCAGCCTTGCTGCAGCCTATTTGCTTCCCCTCTCAACAACAAGTGCAGCAGGTGTTTTGCCCTAATCCCTCCCCTCAGAGGAAGTCATCAAGAGATGCTCTGGTCCACGTTTGGCCCTTAGGTCTCCTTTACACTTACAGGTTCATAGGTGTGTACTAGGCTAATGGCCCTGGAGCTTTTACAAGCCTAGCCCATAGGATTACCCTGGCATCGTGCCACCAGACCTTAGTTCCTAGTGCCTCTGTCGAGTAGAGCCACTGGAGTGATCCCTGGGGTGAATTTTCTATTTCCCATCCACTCATCAAGATTTCTCTTGAAGAGGGCCAGTGAGGTGCTCTGCTTGACATGTATAGGAAGTCTATTCCATAACATGGGCAGTCTCTGGGTTATGAACCTGTCCTGCTAGCATGTTCTGTTGATTGTGGTGATGTGATTGAGGTCTCTGGAGCGTGTGGTGCAGAGGGATCGGGATTGCTTTAGATGTAGCATTTCTTTCAGAGCTGGGTCAGACATGGCTTTGTAAGTCAAGCAGAGATCGCCTCTAAGTAGGCGATATGAGACAGAATAATTGAAGTTTTTTGAGTCTGTCCATATAATGCAAGTGTTTAAGGCCTTGGATCCTCTTTGTGAGGTACTTTTGCGGCCTCTCCAGTTGTTGCAGGTGTCTAGTGAGATACATACCAAATGGGGCATTGTACTCGATGATTGGCCTAATGAGGGAAGAGTAGAGGGAGACCATGACCTTTTTCTTCCTGGATGCAAAACCCTTAGTAATGAGATGTGCCACATAGAAGGACTTTCTGACCACAGTGGCAACGTGGTGCTCAAAAGAGAGGTTGCCATCAACCTGTGCTCTCAGATCTCTTACAATGCCTTCTGTGTTCAGTGGACTACAATCCGTGTGGTAATTCAAGGGAACTGGATTTTTCCCAAGGGGATGACGGCACATTTTTTGGCATTGAGCTTAAAGCCATGGTTCTGACACCAATCATTGGTGTCACTGAGGCCTTTCTGTAGGATGTCAGCATCAATTGGTGAGTTAATAGCTCCCAACTTGCAATCATCTGCGAACATCGTCAGCCAGAGTCCCTTTATGTTGGCTTGGACTTCAGAGAAGTAGATACAAAACACTTCCCTTGATTTCCAAATTTCTACAGAAAGCAGGCTGAAGAGCTCAGTCATCCTCATTGCCCCCTTTTGGCCTTGACAGGTATGGTTACCCTTTCTATGGTCTCAGCTTCATTATCCTCCATGTCATTTCCAGACCTCCTCTCACACACCTCAGGACTCAACCATCCCTATATTCAGGCCCTCAAGCTAACTGCTTGATTTCTTCACTTACAGTGATGGTCAGACAGCTCAGGCTTTCATCCCTAGTGAGTTCCATAATTTTGGCCTCACAAAAAGACTCCACCAAGAAGATTTATAAGAATAAGTGGAAAAGGTTTTCACTTTGGGCATTGAAATACAGTGCTGACCCTTTTTCTTCTCCAGTTACTGTTGTACGTGGATTTCTGGCTAGCCTTTTTAAGGATGAAGCTAGTTTCTCTATGATTAAACTGCAGTTAGCAGCCATTTCCAATTTTCATACTGGAGATAAAAATTATTCTGTCTTCTTCAATGTTATGCAAAACATTTCTAAAAGGCATTTTCCTCTTTAGATCACCAGTAAAGGAACCTTCACTTCCTTGTGATCTAACCATTGTGCTACAGTGTCTAACTCAGAAACTTTTTGAACCTTTAGCAAACAGTGACCTAAAATTTCTTTCTCGGAAAACAGCCTTCTTAGTAGCTATTACCCTTGCAATGAGAATTTCTGAACTCCAGGCTTTCTTCAGAAACCCCTTACATTATTTTTTATTTATTTATTTGACCTAAAGTAGCATTTGAATCGAACATTTACAGTCATTCATTTACCAATCTTATTTACATGATTTTGATGAAGGGGAAGGTTCTCCAAGATCTCCACCAGAAGACATCTCCTGAGAAATTCTAGAAATCCTATACCAAAAAGGTGGCTGGTCCTCCATTACTCCTTCCCAGGAGGAATCTGTGTTCCTAGAACCCTTTGGATCTGGCCCATCAACATCTTTGGTTTACTACATGGATTTATATTGTTTCCTTATTTAGATGACTGGCTCCTCACTGCACCAACCAGGCATCTCCTAATAAAAGCTGGGGATTACTTACTCTGATTGTCTCAGTCCATGGGGATCACAGTTTATCTTTTCAAATTCCCATCTTCAGACAGTTCAGATTTTAGTGTTTATAGGGGCTCGCCTGAATACATTCAGTCGTCTTGCTGTTGTACCACAAAACAGAATTCTTACCTTTAGATTGCATGTCGGACATATTCCATTCCACCCCCCCCCCCCCAAGCAAAAATGGTTCTCAAAGCCCTGGCATGGATGGCTGCAGCGATTATCTTCATACCTACTGGTCGTCTTCATATGCAAATCCTCCAGTGGACTCGAGCAGCACAATGGCCCATTCTTCAACAACCTTTGCAACGTTCTATAAAACTCAGAAGTCTGCAAGGGCTCCCTGCTGTGGTGGATGCAGTCTGATGAGATTTATCAAGGACGTCCCTTTATTCTTCCTCCCCCAAACACCATGTTGACCAGGGACACCTCCCAATAGGGATAGAGAATGGCAATTCTTGGGACGAACTGTTCAAGGCATGTGGTCCGCATAAGAGACCAAACTGCACACGGCATCTTAGAGATGAGAGCAGACCTTTTAGCTTTGCAGGCCTTTCAGAGCTCTCTTCTTCTTGGGACAATTGCTATCCAAACAGACACTATGTCAATGGTTTGGCATATCCACAAGCAAAGGGGAACCAGATCCTAACGCCTTTGCTGAGAAACAATGAAAGTCTGACAGTGGGCGATATCCTCCATCTGCTTTCTTGTAACAATGCACATACCAGGGAAATCCAACACTCTAGCTGACAAGCTCAGCAGGACTATACTGATACCTCACAAGTCTCTTAATGAGTCAGTGGCAGATATGATCGTCCGTAAGTGGGGTCAGCCTTGCTGCCATCTATTTGCTTTGCCCTTCAGTAACAAATGTAGTGGGTTCTTTGCTCTTGCTCCCTCTCAGGGATGGTCACTGAGATATGCTGTAGTCCACGCTAGTCCCTCAGGTCTTCTATATGCTTATCCTGCCCTACCTCTAATCCCCAAATTTCTTCAAAAAGCACTCCGATTGAAGAGCAAGGTAGTCCTCATTGCTCCCTTCTGGCTTCAAGTGTGGTTCCCATTCCTATGGTCTCACCTACTATTTTCACCTTGAACACTGGACCGCAGTCCAGACCATCACATCCGTCAGGAATTACTCGTCTGGACAATGCAAGCCTCAGGTTGACTGTATTGTTTCTCCAATTGCAATGATGGCTAGACATTCCAGGCTTTCCTCTCTCATTCGTCAGATTTTATTTTCACCCCAGAATCCTTCCACAAGCAATATTTATAAGAGTAAATGGAAGAGATTTTCTTTTTAGTCACACCAGAGAGAGTTTTCTTTTCATTACTCCAGTCTCTGCTGTTGGTTTTCTTGCTTAAGTTTTTCAAAGTGGTACTAGTTTCTCCACCATTAAAGTTCATTTGGCAGCCATCTCTACCTGTCACATCAAAGATAATGCTTCCCTGTTAGCTTCATGCAAGTTATTTAAAGCGTTCCTTAAAGGTACATTTTTACTTAGATTTCAGATAAAAGATCTCACTCCTCCTTGGGATCTTACTGTTTTACAGAGTTTAATACGATCACCCTTTGAGCCCTCAGATAAGTCTGGTCTCAAGTTTCTTTCCTGGAAAACAGTCTTTCTTGCAGGTATAACTTCTGCAAGATGAGTTTCTGAGCTCCAAGCACTTCCTTCCAAACCACCTTATCTGATTTTCCACAAAGATAAGGTTACCTTACGTTCTAATCCTTCCTTTTTACCCAAAATTGCCTCTGAAACAAACCTTAATCAAGTGATTAATTTGCCAGTTTTCTTTCCTAAATTTGGCAACAAAGTGGAATACATGCTTCACCTTTTAGATGTACTTAGGCAACTTTGTTTCTGTCTTTATGGGATGAAAGAATTATTAGTCATTTTCCAGTAACAAATTAGGAAAACCAGTATCCAAAACTACCCTAGACAAATGGATAACAGATTGCATGTCTTATGTTTATTCTTTGAGAGGTTTAATCTTGCCATAGCATCCAAAAGCACAGTCAGCTAGGTCAATGGCTGTCAGCTGCTTTTTTGGGCCATAGTTTCTGTAGATGATATTTATGCAGCTGCCATATGATCGAACATTTATACCTTTATTGTTCATTACAAGTTGGATCTCGTATCCAAAAATAGGGCTACATTTGGTTCTATGGTTCTTCGGAACATCCTTCCATGAGGGCCACCCAAGGTTAACATAGCTGGACAGTCTGTCCCATTTGTTGAGGAACGAATGAAAATAACTTGTCAGTTACAATAATCTAGAGATAAGTGGCTGAGTTGGATCTGAGGGTTGGATCCGAGACCCAGTCGTTGGGGAAAAGTGAAAAAGAACAACAGAGATGCATAGTTATGGTAAGTACATGACTGTTAATTATGATAAGTTCTTACACAGCAGTACTGTCTCCCTTTTTTTCTTCCTTCCTTCCTTTGGAAATGGCCAGGGGCAAGTACCACAAGTTCCCTCACAGAATGTATCTACTCGCACAGGATCAGGGGTGTTTGATACACTCTAGCCCCAATCATCCTCAAATGACTGACTGATAGAGTCTTAATGCCTTTTAGGTACCTGTGTACTGAGGTCATGGAGGCAAGAAAACATGCTACTTGGAAATTGTATATTAGCAAATGGAAATGGTTTTCTAGTTGATGCTAACAACATAACCAGCAGCCGTTCGGGGCTAGATGTTCTGTAGTTTTACAATATTTGTATGAGTTAATATCTTATGGCCTTTCTTACTCCATCAAGATTAATTTATTGGCCATTTCAGTACATCTGCCCATGGATCCTCTTTCAATGCATTCTCATGTCTCAATGTTTTTGGAAGGTGTTTTGCATAAGAGAGCTCTAAGAACATGGTGACCTGTCTTCAGGATCTTAATTTTGTGTTAGAATAGCTAGTACTTGCTCCACTTGAACAAGATTATCTGGCTGAATTGAGTTGAGGTTCCTAACTTGGAAAACTGTTTTATTGATTGTTCTGACGTCTATAACAAACATATCTGAATTTCAAGCTCTAATGGTGAGCAGCTCCATCTTATTTTCCACTGAGATATTTTTTTTGACAACTAATCCTTTTTATGCCTAAAGTGGTTTACTTTAAGGCGATCTATGCATCTCCACATTTTCTTTCCTGAACCTAAAATGCTGGCGAGGGGACATGCCCTACCTTGGATCTCCAAAGAAAACTCTGTTACTATCTTGACAGATCTAAGTCTTTTAGATGTTTGGATCAGTTCAGTTCTTGTGAAGGTAAGAAGAGACAACCAGTGTCAAAACAGGCTATTTCCAAATTATTGTTTCAGGCTGTTACCTTTTGTTATATTTAACATAGCAAAACTATTCCAGACCAGGGTCAAGGCCCACTCGATCAGGACCTTTGCTTCATTTATGATTTTTTTTAAAAGGTTTGGATTCTAGAAATATTCTAGAAGCAGTAACTTGTGCCTCAGTACATACATTTACGAGGGGTTATATACACTTGACGACTCCTCTAGGTCTTGATCAGATTTTGCTACAACCATTTTCCAGGGGCTCCATGACCCTTCTCCTTCCACCTCCCAAATGTAGTAAGGTAGAATAATCTACCCATATAGCTTAGGCTGCTGTAGCATTGATCAAAATGATGAACATAGTACAATTGTGTAAGTAAACTTACCTTAACAGTAGATGTTTGAATGTTCACTGCTCCAGCTGCTGCCTCTTTCCATCCTCCTTGTTTTTTGGCGTGGTCTTTATGCTAGGGTATGAGCACTTATTTATTGTTATTCCTAACATTGTCATTTCAAGGCTCATCATCCCTCCTCCTATTGGTATGGAAGCTCTGAATGGCTCGGTGTCCGAACCTGTCTTAGGTCCTCATAGCCATCTTCTGGCCAGGGCAAATTTGGTTCCCAATAATATGGCCTCACTTCATAACCAATCATTCATTCATGTCCAGTGTTGTTTCAGAATGCACTCTAAACCTAACTATATATATCCCAGTCTCTCCTCCATTATTCTAGTAGAGGAAGGTATTTGTTACACTCATTGAATGTTCACAGCTAGATTTTCACTTGCATTGCAGTGAAATTCTCAGGAAGGTCAACCAACTTTTTATTTCATATACTTCCAGGTTGGGCTAGAAGGTCTGGAAAGTTACATTGTCAAGATAGTTTTGTTTTTACTGTAATAACCTTCATAACTCTGTGTTAAATCAGAATCTTGGCATCTGAACCAAAGTTGCATTCTACATGATTCATTGCAACCTCTACTGCATTCTTCAAGAACTTAGATTGATCATATTTTGCTGCACCAGTATGGTTTGCATTGTACAACTTTGTCAAACACTGTAAATTGGATGTGATCTCCAAGTTGAGGTCCTCCTTTGAACTACTGTTTTCAGGAGCATCTTTTGATTCCACCCACAAATTGGTAGCTGTGGACTGTTTCCCACAAGTTGTAGTGCAAGGTCAAGATAACGTAAACTAAGGAAGTTATTTATTTACCATAGCACTGGATGTTGATTATCCCTAGTTCATCCATTTCAACAACCCATCCTGTATTCCCTTCCAAAGTTTTATGCAACTTGCATAGGTTCTTAGGTTGGTACTAGGCTATCGGCCCTAGGGCCTATACAAGCCTAGCCATAACAATTCCCTGGTTATTTCTTCCTACACTATTTACTTTCCTGGACCCCTGTCTAGCAGGGCGACTGACGTGATCCACAAGGTGAATTTCCTTTCTCCCATCCAATCATCAAGGTTCCTTTTGAAGAGGGCCAAAGAGGCACTCTGCTTGACATGTATGGGCAGTCTATTCCAGAGTCTGAGGAGTCTCTGGGTCAGGAACCTATCCCTCCAGCATGTTTTGTTTATTGTGATGGCAAGGTTTAGATCCCTGGAGCGTGTCTCTCTGAGGGATTGTGATTTCTTTAAGTGTCGCATGTCCAACAGCTCTGGGTTTGACATGGCCTTGTATGTTAAGCAGAGATCGCCTCTGAGTAGACTATATGCGACAGAGTATAGCTGGAGTTTTTTAAGGCGGTCAGCGCAGGGCATCTGCTTTAGGCCTGTGATTCTTTTACTGAGGTATTTCTGTGGCCTTTCCAGTTGTTGCAGATGTCTTGAAAGGTACATACCAAACGGGGCATTGTATTCTATAATGGGTCTAATGAGGGATGAGTACAGTGGGACAATGGCGTCCTTTTTTCTGGATGAAAAGCCCTTAGTGATGAGGTGTGCCACATAGAAGGATTTCCTGACTATTGTGGCAATGTGGTTATCGAAGGTGAGACCATTGTCCACCTGTGTCTCTAAGTCTCTTATCACACTTTCACTGTTTAGTGTACTGTCACCTATGTGGTAATTCATGTGTACATGTTTTTTCCCAAAGGGGATAACTATACATTTCTTGGCATTGAGCTTGAGCCCATGGCTTTGGCACCAAGCATCTGTTTCTGTAATGCCCTTTTGTAGAGTATCCACATCATTTGGGGATTCAATAATGGCTCCCAGTTTGCAGTCATCTGCGAACTTTGTTAGCCAGAGTCCCTTAGTGCTGGCCTGTACTTCAGAGCAGTAGATGCCAAACAAGAGTGATCCCAGGACTGAACCGTGAGGTACTCCACTTGTCACTTGTCTGGAGCTGGATTTGGAGTTGGCTACTTTTACAGTGTGGGTCCCGTCAGTGAGCCAGTTGGCAACCCATCAAGTGACGTAGGGATTAATGCCCAGCTTAGTAAGTTTATCTATGATTCCAGAGTGGGGGATGGTGTCTAAGGCCTTGGCGAGGTCCAGATAGGCTGTGTGGACCACCTTACCCTTGTCCACGGCTCTGGAGACTGATTCGAAGAAGTCAGTCAGGTTCAGGAGACAAGATCGGCCCTTCATGAACCCAAACAGGGTGGGGTCCAGTGTTTGAAGGTTGCCAATGTCTTTGTTTATAAGTTCCATGATAATACTTTCCATGGCCTTGCAGATCATGCTCGTCAGACTGATGGGGCGGTAGTTCCCAGGATCCAAGGTGGATCCCCCCTTGTGGAGTGGGATAACTGTAACTGTGTGCCACTCAGTGGGCACGAAGCCTGTGGTGAGGCTATGATTAAACATTACACTTGGGTGAGGTGCCGGTTCATTTTGTAGTTCATGTAGTACACAGCCCGGGATCTCATCTGCTCCCATGGATGCTGGGGTGAAGTTGGCACTGAATTGATCTATCAGGATATTGGCAATATCCTTGGGATCAATATATTTAATGCCATTCTGTTGTAGCTCAGAGCAGATCTGAGCATTGCCATTTAGATTCTTGACATAATTATAGAATGCCTTGTGGTTGTCTTTGGAATCTTTGGCAATTTTATTTTCGTAACTAGCTTTGGAGGATTTTATGAGGGATCTCAGCTTCTTACTGAGGCTGGTAAGGGAGTTTTTTTGCATCCTGGGATTTTCCTCTTTTCTGCAACAATTTCTTCCTTTTGTTGTAAAGTTTGTTTATGGCAGAGGACCTCCAGATTGACTTCCTTTTTTTGGGGGAGAGCATCTTGGTTCTATTTGGGATGGCACGATTCCTGCATGAGTGGATGTGCTCGTACAGCGCCTTAGTGTAAGATTCAGCAGTCGAACTTTCAGTTCCTGTCTGCATGGGTGTCATGAAGTTTGTTACTTCTGACTTGAGTAACATGAAGTTGGCTTTGGAGAAGTTTTTTTTATGGAAGTTTCTTTACTGAGGGTGGGGGTGGGATGTGGATGTTAAGGGTGATTAGCTTATGGTCAGACCTAACCAACAAGGGGTGACCATAGGTGTGAAGCATTGATTTCCCTTGTTGGTAATGACCAGGTCTAGGATATTGGAGCCCCAGGTGGGACTATGGATTAGTTGATCCAGGGCATTGGAATTTATGAATTCCAAGAACTGTCGGGCAAAGGTGTTTGTACACTAGTAGTTTTCCCAGTTAATGGCAGGGTAGTTGAAATCACCCAGTATTACGGTGTTTGGTTATATCTTAATATTTTCCAGTATGTTTAGAAAGGTGTAGTGAGAATTTTGGGGGATCTGTAGCAAGCTACAATTTGGATTGTAATCTTACCTAGTGTTAGTTGCACCTGGAGAATTTCAGACGCATTGTGTTGGGCAACTAGCCTGGTGGTGTGAATATCCTTGGTGAATATGGACACTCCTCCACCTTAAGTGTTTCGGTCCTGGTTTGGTAGTCGAAAAGTGTGCTAAGAGTTGTAGCCTGGTATTGCAGGGGTGCTCTCTGGAGCCTTGAACCAGGTCTCAGTTACTGCACAGATATCAATGTTTTCCATTTTCAGGAGTGCCTTGAGAGAGTGCATGTTGAGCTTTAGACTTCTAGCATTGAGTAGCATTACCTTCAGATTATGCATGCTTGTACCGGTTACGGTGGTGGTTTTGTCCTTTGAACTTTGCCTAAAAAGGCAGTATAGGGGTGGCAAGAGCCTTAGCCAGCAACCTGAATCCCAGGGGCGACAGGTGCAGACCATCTCTGGCAAAGCATCGTGGTCTGTCGGTCATGTTGTCCCAGGCAGACAGATACTGGATCCCCTTTGAATGACACCAGAATCTTAGCCAACTGTTGAAGTCAAATCATTTTGTCCTTATATTGTGGTATCATTTTGGGCGCAGGCAAGATGCTGCTCAGGGCTAGGGTCGTACCTGCCTCGACCACATGATCCGAGAGCTCTTTCATGTCTCTTTTCATGTAGTCCAGGGAGGTACGTCTCAAGTCATTCACTCCAACATGGACAGTGACAGAGTCATATTTGTACTTGTTATGGAGTGACTTGAGTGCATGCGTTATGTGGCGGATCCTGGCACCCGACAGGCAGCTGACTGTAATTTTCTCCTTGTTCAGCCTGATGAGTGGGACATGAGTGTGCTTGACTATAGTATCACCTATGACTAAAGTATTAGGTACGTTGTCTTGCCTTAGAGGCTGTTGCTGGGTGGCACACCGGTGTTGTGAGTGATGTGACACTTGGTTGTGATTGGTGTTTGTTTGCGTTTCAGCTTCAGAGGTCCTTGTTGCTTGGGCAGGTTACAGTTAAGGGCCTTCGCATATGTGGATTTAGTGTTGCTATGTGTGGATGTTGGTGGTGTGGATTTAGAAGGGCTGTGTGTTGCTTGAGGTGTAGTGCGGGTGTTAACCTTCTCCTCTTGACTGTCTAGCACAATCTTGGGTGTAGAGAGCTTTGCTTCCAGTTTGGCTATGTATGTGCATCTCTCACAGATTGTATTGTTGGGTGGTAGGAGGAGAGGGTTGTTTATGTACATGAGGCAATTGCTGCATTGCCGTAGTATGGCCAGATTCACCAGGTGGACAGGAGAAATCACCAGAAGCTGACCCTTGCACATGCCTGGTTTGGTGCTTTTTTTGTGAAGTACAGGAGCTGTTTTCCCTTACCTTAGCAAGGTACTTTGCAATTATAGGCGGTTTAGTGCCTATGATTAATTTCTCCTTATTAACAAGGAGAGTTGAGTGCTTGTATCAATTTAAGGCTTCCTAGTGCTTTCCAGCAGGTATTGGAGCAAGTGTTAGTCACAGGGGTGCTTAAATGTAAGATGAAAAAAAAATGGTTTATCGTAAACACTGCAGTGTGCACTAGAGAATTTAGATGTGAAAGTAGGTAACTTCAGATTTACCTGTCTAATGGAGAGTCACTGTTTTTAAAACAGCAAGATTGATTAAAAGGGGTGGTCACTTTTGTATTCTGGTACTATGGAATACAGTAGGATGGCCAATAAATTTAAATAGTTGAAGGGGAGTGATTTCACAAAATGATAATTTTGTGCTTACTCACACAAGCTAGTGAAAGCAGAGAAGAAATGAGATGTATGGTCAAATTAACATAAGAGGCATGCTAGAAAGACAGTGGTATTTAAGAACACAACAGTAACCGGGTTGGAGGGTGGGGAAAAATTTCTGCCCGACTCACAAGAGACAGAGCTGTGGTCTCTTTTGAAGTTTTAATATGCAGTTAAAAGCAGAATATACGTAAAACACAAGGTGAAGAAGAATCACAATATTCAAAATATAAAAAGGCAATAAAGTAATACAAAATACAACAAATAAAACGCAAACTAACCTTTCCTTTACAGCAAAGTGTAGCAGAGTCTCGGTGAGCCTTTCTAGTAAAGCTCTGAAATGTTTTATTTTACCCCTTAAATTGCTGGAGAGTCCTTGTGGACTTGTCCTGAAGTGTGCTAATTTTATATTCTTGGTAGCACACTCAATCTGAAAATAATGTGTATAGACAGGTACATCATTGGAGTAGGGAAGGGGATAGAGTATTTTGGAGTGGTTGTAGTTACCAAGTTTGATCTGATTGTGAAATGTCACATGTATAAGATGTTCTAGGGATAGTGAAGATGTGCAGCATTACAATAAGTACATAACATCTTTTGCTTCATCCCCTGAGGACCTTGTCCAGTAGCTCCACAACAAGCTCACAGTCTTTCTGTTTTTTTTTTGGGTGAACAGCAGCTGGGCATTCCCTTGCTAGGTGAAAACCGTACAGGCGCATTCATTCTTGTGCAGAAGTCCCAATTGACTCTCCATTCCCTGGTGAGAGACTGGTAGTACATAGTGGGCCAGATTGCTAGTCTTATGGGACTAGCTTATCCTCTTCCCTTAGGAGCACACTCTTCTACCTTCTTTGTATTCCAAGGGGCAGCATGCCTTACTGAACAAGTTCCCCTTGGCTTCCTGTTGTTGAATGCACAATGACAGTGTGGGCTTGGCAGGCTCAATCCAAGCTTCTGTTTCACCCTTGTAACAAACTAGAACTGCCTGTCTTCATGAAAATGTGTGAACTATCAACAAATACTTGTGCCCATCTTCCCTAGCTAACTCCTACAGCTGCCCACACCATTTTTTGGTTATCTGCACTTTATTCATCGTTTTGTGCCATTTTTGTCAAGGAGCTGGCCTTGTTTGCATATTATTTTTGGTAAACTGACCAGTAGAAGTAATATATGATAGAAATGTGGAACAGTTATAAAATGAGGATTGCAAAGTTTGACTTGACTTGGTTAGGTTTAAGATGGGGAGATTATACTTTTTAACATCCAAGCCTCACAAACACTATTGAGACATACCATGGTCACAGTCTAAACTGCAGCAAAAATGTCCACAGTAAGTGCCAGAGACCAGAACTGTGTTGCAGAAATGCCACAGAGCAACTGGAAAAACATGCTGCTGTGAAAGTTCCAGAGGAAGTAATTGTAAACTTAAGTAGGAAATTGATATACAGATCTGTGAGAGAGGAAGAAGCCGAGGGAAAATATGCAATAATTGCTACATTGTGATTATATATGTTGCTAGAAGTTGAACTGGGGAAAAATAGCTAAAGGGAGGATGAGCAAACTGGGAAAGAAGCATGGGTGGCTCATAATACTGCTTTTCTAGGCTGCAGTCTTCCCAAATGAAAGGTAAAATTGCTCTATATTTTTTTGATCTGCTATTTTTAAAATGGCCCAGAATTTGAGTAAACCCCTGTAGAGAATAAGGTGATTATTTCCTAGTGGAGGGGATACAAATGACATTGTAATATTGGAGGCTTAAGCTACTAGATAAAGCAATAAGCAGCACTTTTCCTTAGTTAAGGCCGCTAATGTGACTGATGCCTAAAGCAGTGTTAATCCAAAATAAAAACACCAAAATGTGCATGTGCACAGCTAATGGGGTTTGGCTTTATTGGCTTGAATGTTGTCCATAATGACTTAAATAGTAAAAACACATGAGCATTCAGAAGCCAGGTGTCTGAAACACTGATTTGTTCTTGAGGGAGTCATTTGCATGTATTCCTTGGGCCTCCATTGCAGGAAATTTAATGTATTACTCAGTGAAGTCTCTACCTTGGCTGGATCTTTCTTGCAGCTTTTTACTGTATGGTTTGTCTTTGTGAACTTTTTACCTTTGTGTGTGTGGCGATCTACATAAGCTACATTTGCATACTTGTTCCTGTCCTTGCCAGTTGTAGATTTGTATCTTGCTTCTTATCATCAAAAGTTGTGCATTTGCATGCTCTTTTCTTTTGACAACTTCATAATTTCTGAAGTCCCTCAGAAGACTAGTTGTGGGGGGGATCCCTGAGTAACTGAGTGGTAAGGCCAGAGTTTCTTCACTGGGGACTGTTTAGAGGATCAGCAAGGACCTAGTCCTACAGCAAGTAGTTTGCATTACATACTGCTTCATGTTTACTTGCAGGGTCTGAACTCTTGCACTCTGTCCCTCCTTAATGTAGACTTGATCCCATTCTGTATTGTGGCAAGTAGGATGAGCCTTTTTTCCAGGGACATCCCCCCCCCTTTCCTTGCCCATCAAGAATCATTAATTAATTGATATTAAGGAGGAGCTTGGTGAGCAATTACCAGATTCCTTAGCTCAGGTGTAGGTTACCAAGAATTTGTTTAATTCATCTTGTGAGTTTGAGTTCTGGATGTAGTTTTCCATGTTTGAGGACTTCATTGTGATACCATTGCCTTAACCTCACCCAGTCTCCATCACTTGCCTGCTACGGTATGTAGACAGTTGCACATGATCTTGGAGTGCCCAGCAGCTGGTATTCACTTATTACTTGCTCACAAGAGTCTGAGAATTTCCTGATGATCTTCGTGTTTCACTGTTGCAGCCATCACATTTGGGTTATCTGCTTGCAGTAGCCCTCAGTCGGCCTGATTAACAAAGTCTTGGGTCCTGCGGCGGTTGCTGTCTCTTCGTCCATGACATCAGGTAGTCAGGGGTATAAAACATGCAGCCAATGCCATTACATCAGTCTTTCTTGCCGTGCGGTGCCCGAAGCAGAAGCAGTTCGCAAGTGCTAGTCGGCCGACTCCTGAAATTTTCGTTTTCGAGTTTCAGAACCGAACTCTTCAACTAAAACCTAAGTACCCCATTGGGGAAACCTTTTCTTGCTCTAAACTGATGTCAGTAAAAGTAAATAATTGCATTACTTGTGGAAAGCAAATACCACACAAAGATTTTCATTAGTACTGTATTCCTTGCCTAGGCCCTGACCATGAAGTATCTTGCTGTCGGTTTTGTGCCTTATTTAAACAACGAACTATCCGCTGTCAGTATATTTTCGCTTCTAAGTATTTTGGTGCTCGGTGCAATTATCCAGATATGTCTTAGGTAAGCCATCCGACTACCGACATTCTGAAAAAACGCAAAGATAAAGACAGAGACAGGCCGCCTAGGTCCATAGCTGCCAACGACGCTTCTCCTAAGCCAGTCGCCAGTTCGCCGGTACTCAGTGAGGCGCTTTTGCAGACCCTGATACCCGCTACTTCAGATTCGCAGGCCTCTACTGAGACCTATTCAGAGTCCGGTATGCTGCGAGATGCTTCAGCTGTGGAATCTGCGGATGTCTCTACCTTGAATGGGTCCGGAGCCGCTGTGCAGACACCGGCTCCTGAAGGTGTATTCAGGCCTACTGACTTGCATATCAAACCGACGCCATCTTCTTCTTCAAGGCCTAAAACTTAAACCATGCCTAGAAAACCGACGCCCAGACCGCATGGTCCAGACCTCTATGCCTAAAAAACAAATGATAAAAATGGCTGAAGACCTTATTACTTTAATCAGGGAAAGCCAACCTTCCCCCTCTAAGTAACCTAGGATTGAGTTTGCTTATGATACTTCTGACCAGGATTCTGAAATTTCTGTTTCCTCTGATGACCAGGATTTACCCTTAACTCCCTATGTGAATTCTGATGCTGAGGACTCTATTCCCTCTGCTCCCCCCCAGAGGATTTCTCTTTTGGTGAGACCTTGCGTACTCTTAGGGAGCATTTTCATTGGGAAAGTCAGGATTACTCTGATTCTAAAAAGAGGCTTAGGGATTTCATACCCCTGCCCCAGCACCTTTAGCTATCCCTCCTGTACTAGACATTGTTGATGATGCCTTTTCGGAATCTAGCTTGGTCCCTGTCTCTTTACCTCCTGCTCCC
>NC_056741.1:1384721841-1384729341 GCF_019279795.1 Protopterus annectens
ACTTGTATGACGGTATTTGCAGTGATAGTTACCTAAAGCAGGAGTGTGGTCTTGTAGCTAGAGCAAAAACAGAGACTACTTCCTACTTTCTGAGGTTGCCATCTGTTCCTCTTTTCCCAGATGGTCGATTTAGGCCACTATGCCTTATGAATAGATCAAGTCAGTCCCGTGACCACAGTTCAGAAAGTTAAAGCCTGGGCACTGGAGGGGCTGACGGTGTCTAACAGTTCAACCACTTGGAGGGACACCTGTGTTAGTTCAAGATGGACCTGTCAGGACCCTCTTGACAAAAGCTGGCGTGGAGTGGAAGACATAATTTTGGCATAGAAATCACCGTGAGATGGTGAAATTAAAGAGGAATATAACGAAATCATTGATTCCCTACCATGGATATCACAAGCACTCAATAGGTTAAATCTTGCCCTCCTTCACAAAATTGGATAGGCCAATGGACTCTTTAGCCTCTAAAGGGGAACAAATGGTGGTCAGCAGGGTGGCTTTCTGGAAGGAAGGGGCAGTGCCTAGAGCAGGACAAGGGAATGACAAAAGCCCAATATCACAAAGTTATTTATAATTTTTCACTCAAAATTCTGCAGGAAACAATGTTAGAACACCTTAACATGACTAAGGCTCTACATATAGCCATAAGTCTACAGAATGCAGTCAGGTGTAATAAACTGCAAACAAAGATCTACTCATAGAGTAAAGAGTGGCATGTCCCTCATTACAATCTCATGTGTTTTAATAAATATCTCGTGTAAGCATTTGAAAATGCTGTGCTTTCCTTATGTCCCGAATTGTCAGGATAACTCTTGATGAAATATGTTATTTAGTTGTGCTTTCAATTTAAGCAGGAAGCTTATGCTACTTCTCCTGAACGCTAGCATGTACATTCAAACTGTAAATAAAACCAACCTGCCTGCCTAAGGAAGAGAAACCAGAATGATTCAGGAGGCTATCCAGTGCAGCTAACCGGTCTGGCCATTTTTCCTCCTCCTCCACAAGCAAATTCTGCGGGTTTCTGGAAGCCTCTGACAGCTTTTCCTTCAAATCCTAAAAGAAAACAGCAGGATTACAATGGGTAAGAAAAATAATAATCAATTCTAGAATCTTGAAATGATTTCTCTTGGAAAGGCCAAGGCCAGCAGCATAAAATTTTAAATGCCATTTAACTCTTACGTTTACATCAACATACCTCACATAAAGAGTTGTTTTTTTCTTCTTTGTCAGATTAAGCATATAAGCGGTTTCAGTGATGGTGTTTGCATTCAACTGTTTATAAACAAGGAGCATGTCTTTTTTACTTTATATCACACAATGGTTATAGTGACAAATTAAGCACAACAGAAATGGGATACAAAATCCCATCACCTACCATATGGAAAAGGAAGTTTTACAGACATTCCAACTTTTTAAATCTCAGGTCTACCTGTAAAAGTAGTCGACTCATAAGTTAACAGTAAAAATCTTAAGATACTTTGGAGAGTCCTACTTGCTGTGGCTAGGAAAATTATAACAGAAGTGGAAATCAAATGAGACCCCTTTATTTAGAAAATTTTGGGGACTTTCCATCAAATGTAAAAATGAAAAAAGTAGTACTAAAACCATATTCATTTAATAATGCTACAAAAATATGCTGCTTGGATAATTTAAAAGTCTTAATTAAAAAAAAATAATTGGTTGAAAAATAAAGGCCCACTACATAATTCAAACTCTGTTAGCTCGAACTCCAAAAGCAAACGGGTGCACTCTCAAGCAAACAAGGGAAAAAAAAAAAAATCAAAAAGAAATACAGTTACCAATTTTCATGTGTTGCACCTTCTGTTCTTCCCTCCACATGAAACACATGTTTTTGGAGTTTTAAAAAGGAAGATAGGAATAAATTCCTCTCTCCCCTAAACCAGAGAACAAGCCGTCAAACCAAACAAATGGTATAGGGTACAATAATAGTCAGGCCTATTTTAACAGCAACTCTTAAGCAAATTAGAAACTGCAGCTACCCGCATCTACCATCCCCATGGGTGCCGGGTTAACTGAGAGTTTACTGTAATATGATAATTGTTTGAAGACACGTGAAATTGAGTTTTTTCCCTGTGTGTAAATATTGTGTGTGTGTTAAAATCAATAAAGTTTATTCAAAAAAATACTTAACTCTTCTAATAGGATTATATTACTAAAATGCACATTTAAATATACAATTATATATTTGCTCAAATTTGTGCATTCAAACTTATTTTTAAATTATAAACAGCATTTAAATATTCATGCTCAGCTAATAAACACATATCCAACAATAATACTAATGAACCACAATGACTCATTTGTGGAGAATAAAATTCAATTTTCTTGTAAAAGTGTACCACCATAAAACACAACTAGTACCTCAGCCTCCTTTAGTCCCTAGGTCAACAAGTCAAGCTAGTAGCACTTGCACATCCTCAAAGCACATTTCTCAAACTCTTTCATTTAAAGTTAGGAACAAAAACAAAATAAACCGAGACAAAAGCCCCAAATGAGAGAGACACTAAATATTTATAGTATTTACTTACAAAGCTAATGGAACAGATAATTTGTATTTACATGCATTTCAGGTGAAAGAAGACTTCAACTGTAATGTTTTGACTTTGTAGTGACTTTTAACCCTATTTTCATCACTGTCACAAAATTATAACTTTTATGAGGGACCAAAAAATTTAGATGAAAATTCTGGGACACGCGTTTCCAGGTTTGTGGCTTAGAACAAACAACAGCTATGAAAGTGGAAAGCACAGCAGAAGCAGGGATTGATATGTAACACTGCATAACATATAATTTCTAGAAAAAGTAGTAGTGGCTTATAAATGGACAAATACATACATGCATATATGCACACACATTTCTGGATTCAAACAGAATTGGGTTCATGTCTACATTAATAAACATAACTAGTTACTTTACTGTTAATACCCACTTGGAAAATGTTCATATTTCAAACTGAAAATTCAGGCCTACCTTTTTACCTGAAATAAGAGTCTATTAGCAGATAGTTGCTTGTGATGAACCAGATAAACAACAAAATACCTTTGTTAAACTGTTTAGCAATTGGACTAACACCTAACTTTTAAGTCATAGCCTTTAGTACTCAGTGATAATAGCTGTTGCAAGTGCAAATAAGAACATAAACCAACTATTAAAGCAGCTGTTTCTAGACCTATTAATATATAATGATAATGATGTCTAGATCTATTAATACTATATAACTGACTGAGGCACGACCTGTGTATCTGCAAAATGAGCAACTTAAATTTTTCCCATCAACAACAGAGTTGGTTTACCAGTGACTAACTGTTCAAACTGCTTACTGCCAAATGAACTAGTCAATTTCTAAAGCTGAAATCTCTGGCAGATTTTTTTAGATGCCTATTACCATACTGGCTCTCAGTAAAGTATACCAACTTTTTTTTAAAATGTTATTGTGCTTTCCATTTGAAATAAAGGAAGCATAGCTGGTGACGAAAAGTTGTCTCGTTATAGCCCATGAGGACAGTAAGGCCACAGAATTTCTTACTAAGTTACTGCCCTCAGATCTAACTGCTACCTTCTGGCATGTTTGTTATATAACAAGACCAAACTGTAGCCTCTGCTTACCAGTCTAATAGTGATAATTTGTTACAAACTTCTCAAATAGTCTTTAGGCTCTTAAAATGTTTACATATGGAGGTTTTAATATACATACCATTCACAGTAAATGTTACCAAGTGTAGCAGGATTGTGTAGCATTTACTTTTTATTTTATCACGCTCCATGTAAAATCTAATATAGCAATAAACTCATTTCAGTGGGTAATGCTAAATTACCCACGGTTGGCGTGGTTTCAAGCCCTCGGACAAACAAAGCCAACCGTGGGTACATTTAGCATTACCCACCCAGAAGTGGTTATTGCTATTATAACATGACATTATTTAAGAAAAGAAACTATTACTTTCTTAAATAGTGGCATAATATAATGCCTGTTTGCTGCCCTTCCGCGAGATGTCTGGCATCCGGCGGCAGTTCTGATGTACTTTCGCGCCTCAAGCAGTACATCAGAGCTGGAAAAAACAACGGAGAAAGCAAGATCTCCGCTGCTTTTTTAGTGTTTTGCTATGTTTAAAATGAGGTTTTAACATAGCGCAGACAGTTTTAAAATAAGCAACGGAGATGTCCGCTGTTTATTTTAAAACTGTCTCGCTATGTTAAACTCATTTAACATAGCTTAAACATTTCAAAATAAAAGCAACGGAGATCTTGCTTTCTCTCGTTGCTTTTAAAACACTGTCTCGCTATGTTAAATGGGTTTAACATAGTGAGACAGTTTTAAAATTAGCAACGGAGATCTCCGTTGCTTATTTTAAAAACTGTCTCGCCATATGTTAAACCCATTTAACATAGCCGAGACAGTGTTTTAAAACGAGTTATACTAATGGAAAAAGTCGGGCTGACCCGGACCTTTTTCCATTAGTATAACTCGATTTACAATGGGCACGCTGGCCAATCAGCGTGCACATTTTGGGGGGGGGGTCATGGTATAATATCCAAATAATCAATGTTTGCACCATGTAAAATGTGAGTAAAAGTTATGTCAAACTGCTTTATACAAACTTTCATAAAATTTGCAAAATATTTCAAATACTTCTACAGGATCTCTTATCTTCCTTGTTAGAGACTTGGTGAGTTGTTGTGCTAAAAGTTTTTGTGCGCTAGAATTAATATAAAAAACAGTTGCTTAACAGTAATCTTTCTAAACTCACGCATGTTATCAAGGTAATCCCTTATTTTCTGTTTAGCATTCTGCAGTTGTTCTTTTTCTTGTTCTGAGAGATTCCGCCTACTTTGCAATACTTTAACATTTGGCAGTTCCTCTTGTTACTTCTTAATCATATCTCCCTTTCCTTCATTGCCACCCTAGTTTTAAACTCCACTTTAATTTTATCCCACTCCCTAGCTATATGTCTCTGTCTTTATCTTTACGCTTTTTCAGAAGATCTGCTGTCGGATGGCTTACCAAAGCCATATTGGAATTTGTGGACTGTAAACGAAAATATCTGGCTACAATAAGGGCCCGACAATGGATAGTTCTGGCGTTAAAGCACAGAAGCGTCAACGGGGGACGTCATGGTCTGGGCCTAGACAAGTGACGCAATAAGAAGGGTGGAAGTCTCGCTGTGGTATTTGCTTTCCACAGGCGAGACAATTAACTTTTTCTGACATCGGTTAGAGCAAGAAAAAAGGATCCCCAACGGGGTACTTAGCTTTAGAAGACTTCAACTTCAATCTGGAAACGAAAACTCAGGTAATGGCCAACCAGCACTCGTGCAAACTGCTTCTGCTTCGGGCTCCACAGCAAGAAAGACTGATGTAATGGTGGTCTGCTACCTTCCGTTATACTACTGATGACCTAATGTCAGTCCTCAAGCGACAGCAACCGACGCAGAAATACTAAGTCTCTGGTATTCGGGCCGGCCGAGGGCTATCCTGGCAGGGATAACCTAAATGTGATGACTGCAACAGTGAAACACGAAGAACATCTATATACATCTTCAAATACTGAAGTTTTTGCTAACTAACAAGAACATAAGTTTTATGAAACAGGCTACCATGACTGCTCTGCACTTGGTAAACGATGAGACAAAAGGACAGTTCTCAGAACTGATAATGATGGTATTCCAGACGAAACAGCAGAACTCTCATGTGACCTGAGTGCCTTATAATCTTTATACAATGGTAGATATCCTTGAGATCTACCAAGCACATGCAGTTGAACTTTCTCAACAGAGACAGAATGGACTGCACCACGACCATCCAAAACTTAGTCTGTTTGACATAATGGTTCAGCTTGGTAAGACCCAAATTGGTCTTAGGATCATCTTCTTTGTCACCAAACTGAATCTGGAATAGACCCTAGATTCTTGCTGGTCTAGTGGGACCTCTAGGATGACCAGATTTACAGTGGCTTCTGAATCTCCTCTTTGATGGAGCAGAAAATCAAAGAGTGATTTTCTTGTTTCTCTCAGTGTAAATAAGAATAGAACTGTAAATTCTCTGGATAGGACTCTCAACACCCATATGTCCAAAGTGATGGCCTCCCAAGCTTTTGGGTTGAGAGCCAAGTATCCCCCAACTGTTCCATAGTAGGCCATCTGGGCAACCCTTAATGTATGCTGAAAAGGCCCCTCAGAGAAAGCCTGTGGAAGCCTTGGCTCTGTAGACCACCTATGCTGGGGCATGGGGTGGGGGTGGTTTTATCCATTCTGCCCCCCCTTGCTGCAAGGGGAACTTTCACTAGCAACATTCTGAAAAGACTGCTGTAACTTGTTAAAAAGAGAGATACTTGACCCCCCCCCCGACTGCCTGGATAAGGACTGCTGGGAGGTGTCAAAATGCACTCTGATGGCAGACAGCATCTTTCCGTCCTGCTCACTCCTAGTTAATGTGTCCTTGACCCCTGGGATAAAAAAGGAAGAACTGCTAAATGTGGTGATGACAAAGGATCTTCTAAATCAGTTTGCAAAACTGCACAACTGCATCTAGGGGTGCTGGCGCATAGAATGTTGCTGCTGCTACATGAGATGTTTCATTGGCTGCACTAGACAGCAGACACAGACAGGTCAGTAATAAGACTGCATGGTTGACAATTGCACCTCAAGATTCTTCTACATCTCAGGGGACTGCTGTGTCTTAACTACCTTTGACACAACACTAGGTTCCACCGAAGTCTCGTCAAATGAGCCAAATAGTTTAGTGCTCTAAGAGCAAAGGTTGCTGAAGTTTAAGTGAACTTTCTCAAACAGTCTAAAGCCCTGGACTCCCTTGTCCGGGGGATGGCCAAAGGAAATGTCCTTTTTGGTGGCTGCTGACACTATGATTGTGTCAACTGCTGGCTCCTTAACGTGATGTGGCTGGTCCAAAGGTAGTGCCAAAATTTATCAGGCTTCTTGGGGATTGGTTCCACCATATCAGATTCTCTCCCTACCCTCTGGAGCACCAGATCAATAAGCATATCCGACAAGGGAACAACCCAGGATGTGGATGGGCCCACACGCACAAGTTCTCTAAAAACACCAACTCTTATGAAGAGGGAGCTTTGGTGGTCCGGACCATTCACTGGCGCAACAAATCCAAGAGATCACCAAAGGAGGTGATGCTGTGGGGGGCCTTGGGAGAACTCTCTCCTTAACTGAGGTCAGATTTCTTGGTGAGACGATACTCAGGGGACTATGTGTTTCCTCTTGCAATGACTTCCTACGTCCCCCTGAACCAGAGAATCTGGAGGAGACATGGAAGAAGTGGGGGACCCTGGAGGCAGAGTTATTTGAAGGCCCGGAGTTGCAGGTGGGTCTCTCAGTCAATGATGCATGTCTAAAACAAACATCGAAGATGAGGGAGGATGACCAATCATTGCTGACTAGTTTATCTTTGACCTAGAGAAAATTCTCTCTACAATGAACACAGAATCAGAGGATGGAAGCTTACAACCAACAC
>NC_056741.1:1384736841-1384742336 GCF_019279795.1 Protopterus annectens
TGACCATCATGTGTCTACAGTAGTGAGGAAATCTTTCTAAGCTGCAACTTATAAACAAAGGTATGGCATCTAGGTCCAAGGAAGTCACTGTTCACTGTATTCGCATTTATCAGAACTCATTGGAGAACCATGCCCCTTTGGTATGTACCTAACCAGGCATATCCAACAACTGGCATATCCACAGAGGTTCCTCACTAAAACAATACAAGGCATAAGTAAATGTCCCACGAGACCATCTCAAGGCCCTATCCCTGTGTTCTGACTCTTACAGGCTGTTGAACAGAGATCTATGCCTGGCCTACAGGGCATTGTCAGACCCCAATATGATGGACCTCCTGCATATCCACAAAACAAACTGCACCAAATTACCCATTCAAAAGACTTAAACCTTGCTTGTGATATAAATAGGACCTGCTGGAGAGACAGGCATGTATCCTAGAGACCACCCTGTCTCTGGAACAGTGTGAAGCAGAGTTCCTCCCTAATTCAATTCAAGAGCAACTTGTATAATTGGATGGGAACAAGAAATTCATCCTGGCTTGACATTCTGCTCTAATGGACACAGGCAACCTGTAAATGGTTCATCTTCCAGGCCCTTGCTTGTAAGGATTCAGTCTCCCAGACCCTGCTTACACTTATCAAGGGTGCCAGAAATGGTCAGAGCTTTGGGATGCATGGCTAGTCTTAAAAAGGCCCTTTTGTCGTTAGCCTAGTAAACACCTATTAACCTATGAACAAAACCTAGACCACATCTTGAAGATCTTTGTAAGTGTTAACATAGGGATCTGCATATAACCAGAAACAGTTTTAGGTAGATTATGCTATCACAGGAGAAGGGAGCTGTAGGTAGTTATTTAGAAACAGGTCTAACCCTCAAATCTTAAGTTTAGAGATATGAGGTAAACTACAAGATATATATCCTGCGGCTGGTGTGATATGGCTAGTTCCAACAGTGCTGCTAGTCAATAATCCTGCAGCATACAAGCCAGGTCATTATCCATTAACCTAAGGTAAATAGTGCTGCAGAGGATCAACTGAGATGTTGCTATGGCATCTACTACCAGCATCAACTCCAATAATGGTATTAAGTGCTTGATTCAGGATATATTTCTAAGACGGAAATAAGATGCCCAAATGATGGCCAAAACCTGGGCCCTGAGTATCAATATGTCATCAAATACTACACCCAGGGCAGGAATACAAGATACCACTCCAACTAGTTTCCCCATAAATGATCAAGGGGAAAGCAGAGGAAGCTGTGATGCAAGCAGATATCAGTACAGTCTCAGTTTCTGATGGGGTGAGCTTGAGTTGATTCTGTATCAAACAGTGTAGACTATCACCCACATAGTCCTTGACAGTAGTAAAATCAAACAAATACTTCAAAAAAGAAGACCTAAGGCATAACACAGCCAGTAAATTCCTCTCCACATAATGGTCTCTTTCAGAGGAAGCATGCACATCATGAACAATGATAGGAGCAAAAATGGAACCTTGAGACATTCCACATTATAGGGGAAGGAGGCAAAAAAAAATAACTCCAGGCATCACCCTCAATCAAAAATCCCAGGTCCATGGTGTCAAACACTGCCAGGAGAGACAGCTTGATTGACAAGAAATATAACATTTAATCTCATACCATCAGCCAATCACTAACCACTAGAATGAGGGTCATCTCATTCCTGCACCAAGGACTAAACTAGGCTGACATGGGTTTAAGACACCTTTTCTAATGAAAATGATACTGTTTTGTGATCAACCCTCTAACTGTGGGCAGAAAAAAAGAAGTTATGTCCTTACCATAACGTTCCATGTGGAGTGTTCATCTCGCCTTGGTTATTACACATGGGTTCGGAGCCGATCCTTGGCTCCGTGCCGGCCGACTGCAAGCTCTGCATCGAGAAGAAGCTCGAGGACATCTAATACCCACAATCCCCCTCTGCCTTTACCTCAGATCTAGTTTGCAAGCAAACCAGACAACAATCACGCATACATGCCAAACTATATACATAATTACATATATACAAACATACCAAGGGTATGATAGCAACACCAACACTGCAACAGCAGAAGGAGAATACTCCAGACCAGGCACCAAATCGAACGTTCTTCCTAAGGGTGGGAAGGGTGGAGTGTAATTCAGCAAGGCGAGATGAACACTCCACATGGAACGTTATGGTAAGGACATAACTTCTTTATGTGAGAGTGTTCAATCTCGCCTTTGTTCTTACACATGGGTAGCGCCCCTAGCTCCATGATCCTGAGGAACTCAAGGAGAACGTTCTTGAGCACAGTGGAACCAAAGGTTGCCCTATCCCTAGAAACCCTGTCCACTTTGTAATGAGAAATAAATGTATGTGGTTTAGCCCAAGTAGCAGCCGCACAAATGATGTCTAAAGGTAAACGAGCTGCATGAGCCAAAGATGTAGAAATTGATCTGGTAGAATGTCCTCTGGGTTTTGCTGATAATGTTTGATCAGAATTCTCATAAACATAAATGATACAATCAGTTAGCCACTTAGAAAGAGTTTGTTTGTAACTGCAAGACCCTTTCTGCTGTCAGCAAAAGCTATAAATAGCTGATCAGATTTCCTGTGATCTTTTGTTCTATCCAAATAAAATCTGAGTTGTCTATGGACGCCCAGTTTGTGCAAATATATACTCTAATTTATTAGAGTGGTCTTTAAAGAAGGTGGGTAATTCAATGGACTGATTAATATTACTAGTAGAACAAACTTTGGGAAGAAAGGATGGATTAGTGTAGGGATACTCTGTCAGAATGAAAAATTAAATAGGGATGTTTGACCGAAGGGCCTGCAGCTCAGACACCCGACTAGCCGATGTAATAGCCACTAGAAATAATGTTTTCCATGACAAAAATTTCAAAGTGCAACTTGAAGCTGGTTCAAAGGGTGGTAGCATCAATTTAGAGAGCAATAAATTTAAATTCCATGGTGATGTCGGACTTCTGACTGGTGGTCTGATATGAAAGGAACCTTTTAAAAGGCTTTACAGAGTCTGTGAGCCATAATAGGTGCAACTACTTTCTTATATATGATAGCTAGAAATGGCAGCCAACTGTACTCTTAAGGTAGCCGGAGAAGCTCCTTCCTGGAAATAATTCGGTTAGAAATTCTAAGACCTTATTCAACGGAGCTGTAACAGGGTCCAACTGATGTGACTACTAGAAGACAAAACGCTTCCATTTACTAGTATAAGTCTTTGTAGTGGAAACTTTATGAGAAGCTACCAAAATATCTTGAACCGATGTAAGGGAATTGACCTGGCTGTAGAAGGGAGCAGCCAAGCTGCTAGATGGAGAGATTCCAGGATGGGTGAGGAACTCCTGACGAGTGAGTCAGTAGATCTGGCTCTGGGTCCAGCATCCAAGGCCCCGAACGCGGTGATGCAAGAGAAAGGGGAACCAAATTTGACGAGGCCAGAACGGAGCAATGAGAATTATAGTCCTCTGAAGGTTGTTTGCTTTCTCTGCAGAAACTTTGCAATCAGGGAAATGGAGGAAAAGCATATAGAGACCCGGGGCCAATCGCGCACCAGCGCTCCCTGGGACTTCCCCGAGGGTAATAGGGCAAAGTAGCTCCTGCATTTGGCGCTCATTGGAGACGCAAACAGATCGCAGGTAGGCCCCATTTCGCAAAAATCTTTCCGCAACTGACTGTTTGAGGGACCACTGCGGAGGCAATAGTATTGTTCTGCTCAGCCTGTCGGCTATGACGCTGGATGACCCCGGATGTCGCGCTAGATCAGAAAGCGACCGTGGACTCTGCCCATTGCCAAATTTTCTCATGGCCTCTGCATAGTTGGTAGGGACCTGGTTCCCTTGCTTGTTTATGTACCAGACTACGGACATGTTGTCTGTCTGAACTGCAATGGTCCCTGGAGGAAGAAGGGGAGCAAAGTGTTGCAACGCCAAAAACACTGCCCCTCAACTCCAGAACATTGATGTGCAGATTGTACTCCAGATTGGTCCATTCGCCTTGGACTGTCTGTCCCTGAAAGATGCCCCCCCACCCTATCAGGGAAGCGTCCGTGGTTATCGCCGCTGACGGTGTGGGTAGCACAAATGGTCTTCCTCACCGATAGGTTGCAAGTCTGTAACCACCACATTAGGTGTGATTTGCATGTTTTCAGTTTATCAAAATTCTCGGTGAGTCAGTGGGAAGTTGTTGGAATGACCATTGTGCAAATAGAAGCCATTCGTAGCACTCTCATGCAGTCTTCCCAATGGTAGCATTGCTATGAGAGAAGCTGCCATGAGACCCAAAACTTTCAGAACAATTTTTTGCTGGGGATTTTCTGGACGACAGCAGAAGGGAAATGTTGAATTGAAGCGCCAGTATTCTTTCTGCCGGAAGTTTTAGAGAATCCAACTCGGCCCATTATCCAATTCCACTCCTATAAATAAGATATGCTGTGATGGCTGTAGCAAAGATTTCCTTCAAATCTCCACTGAAATGCCAAGGTGTGTACAAAGTTGAAGGGGTAATCCCTATGGCTTGTATCAGTTGGCCTGGTGGTGGCAGACAGGAGCCAGTCGTCCAGATAATGGAAACACCTGGAATCCCAGGCGCCTCAGATGAGACGCTACCACCGCCATGCATTTGGTGAAGACCCTGGGGGCTGTGGTCAGGCCAAAGGGCAGGGCTCGAAACTGATAGTGACTGGCTCCCAGCCCGGAAGCGCAAGAAGTGATCTCTGGACGTCCTGGCCATTTTGATGTGGTAGTACAAGCGCCCTTCAGATCTATTGAGCACATCCAGTCATCTCTGTAAGAATGGGAAGGATCGATTAAGCGTGACCATTCGGAACTTTTCCTTCTTGACAAAGGTGTTGAGATGATTCTAGGTCCAGAATTGGCCCCAGTCCCCTGTTTTTCTTTGGAACTAAAAGAACCTTTGAGTAAGTTCCGAATCCTATTTGGTCCGCTGGGACTGGTTGGATGACTCTTTTTCTTAGCAGCTTTGAAATTTCTGTAGCTGCTGGGTCTCGTAGATGGGGTGGTACATCTGGGAGTTTTTCTTTAGGAATGGGGTGGATAGAAATGGGATTTTGTAACCTCTGGTAACAACGCTTTTACCCAATTGTCTGGAAGAAAGGTTTTGCCAGGCCTGAGGGTGTATAAAGCTAAGCGACTCCCGACTGCCTCCAGAGCAGGACGGATGGGCCTCCTCTCAGGAGTGCTGAAAGGTTTGCCAGGGAGGTTATCCCTATCACCTTGGTTTTATGGACCCCTCTGCCGCCAGGGCGGCGCTCTTTCCACCTCTCGCCCCCTCCTCTGCCTCTAGAGGGGCGCATCACCCTGTGTGTTTGGAAAGATCCTTGAGGTTTTCGAACCACATTTTCCCACCACGCTGTTGCCCTTTGGGGTACGGGTCTGGAAGGGGTGGAAAAACGGACTCCGACAGCAGACAGGGAAGGGTTTTTTTTTTCCCCTCCTTGGGTTTCCCCCAACCCGGGTAAGGGGTCCTTCCTTT